>NW_021635210.1:0-43174 GCF_004799145.2 Neltuma alba
TTGCTGTACGACTCGTTGCTGTTCATCCAGCCTATTCATTACTTGCTGGATAGGATCTCTATGTGGTTTCCTCAGGAGTGTTTCTTGCTCCTCTCCGTGTTCTCTTCCGCCATTTGTTTGTTCTTTCATTAACTATGGGAGAATAAAGGAACTCCTTAATCATTTATCATAAAAACATACCTCTCATATTTATATAACTAACATTTGTACAACAACACAAGGATTATACAGTTTTTTAACAGTTAGCCCTAACTTATATACATCCAAAACTATTTACAACTATGTACATCATAAGTCTAGTATTAGCCCGACCAGCTCACGGAAAAGTAGCCCATACAAGGTCTCTATGGCCTCGACCATCTCCAGGAAAGTACATCTGGGTAGGCGATTACATATCTCATTGACTCCTTCATTCCATTTCCATGTCTTGGGATTACATGATACAGGGCTAGGATCCAATCATCATCTCCCAAGGTACGATCCTCCCTAGTCCCCAATAATAAAGGCTCTTAATGTCCTCTAAGAACCTTAAGTATACATCAGCTTCCTCGTGCTCATACGGCTTAATGAAGTGCTTCTAAACTGAACTCTCGAACTAGTTGAGCAAGGCACTGGAACTCTTTCTTAATTTAGGTGTAGGGATCTGATTCGGACCTGCTCCATCATCACTAGGTATCTTAACAACTGCTGCTATATCATTAGAGACAACTGTGGCTGTGTCTCTCTCTGGAGCCTTCCCCTTGAAACCGAAGTAATCTACATGGATAGTTGGGGATTTGGTGCTAAGCTCTCGTACCTCTCAATATCCTCGTACCACGTCACCATGGATATGGCTCACGGGCATGACCTTTGCTAATGGTCTCTCCTGATTTTCCACTTCCCACTACAGACAGCCATTACCTGAGCTTTCTGTAATCCTAATGACCAAATAAACTTATTAATGAGCACTATAACATGTTTCCTCAAGATTAGAGCATACAAATTTAAAATTTGTTCTGAGTGCCAAACCATTTGCTCTGATACCATAAATGTAACACCTTACATTTGCGACCTTATATTATGCCAAGTTAAGATATTCGAAGCGCAATCTCAGGTTACCGGTTGAAAAATCTGAGTTTAAAAATTTCTTTTCCCGCATTACTATTCACTGTAACCTTAAACTTGGCATAACTTTGGAAAATCATAACTAATTAATTCTAGAAAAATCGAAACAAGGTTGTTCCAAGTCTCACTCGAAGCTCTTAACATCATCTATCAAGAAAAATGACCTCAGGTTCCTATTTAATCAGAAACATCCGATTTTAATTTCAAAAAGTACTGTTCATTTGGTCATTTTTCTATTTTCCAGGATTTTTGCCTAACTTTGGAAAGGCATAACTTCTTGCACAGAGCTCCGATTGTGACGCTTTACCACTCATTTTAAAGGGAAAAATAAGATCTATTTGCATGCCAATTTCAGGAAAAAGTCAACCATTTGACCAGGGTCTTCTTGGTCAAAGTTTGGTCAAATCTAGACCATTTTTATCCCCCTTTTTCACTAATTCTAGCACCATTTCGTTTTTCACTATAAGCATACCATAATCACATATAAAGGTACTCTACCATTAATATACATCCAAAAAGGGTATCATGTTATGTGTTCATGATCGAAATATGCTTACATGGCTTGGAAGAGAAAGGTTTAAAACCATATAATACAATACATAGATCATAATTTCCTCAAGCCATGATTACTTCTTTTCCCTTCTCCTTGGAAGTAGTGGCACCTAGGATATCATGTTATAGGAGGAATGAGATTTCATAGAAATCCCAGTAGCATTGAACATACAACCATCAGGTCAACATGCATAAGATGTCATGCTACATGCAGTAAAATAACATTGCTAGTCTTTATGCCATGCCATAACCATTCTGTATCCATGTCATCATATCATGGAGCATATAATCATTCTAGTCAAAACTCAATCATGCAAGAGCCAAGGCATACATTGCAAGGAGTTCACATCATCTGTACATAAACATTCTCATGGCACATAAACACATAGCAGAAACACCAAATGCAGGTCAACAAAATAATTGCAAGTTCACGCTACCTCAGTTCCACGCTTAATGTTTCCTCCTTGTTTTCCTTGCTTGAGGTCCTCCTAGGTTTCCAGAAAATTGCCTATCAACCATACAGTAAGGGTATGGTAAATTCCATATCCAGTATACAATTCTTTCTCAATATAATACTACCCTTATAACTTCTGTATACCTTTCCTAATCCTTTGACTTTGGTTTGACCAAGCCTTAATCCTCAGTTAAGGTCTTGGAATTCTTCCTTAATCCATGATTAATCATGCTTTCTTGGTTAATCACTAACCCTTAATCCTTAATCCAATATTTAATTAAGGTCCTCAAGTCACATAGTCATTAGTACAACATAATCCTCTAAGATTAAGTCACTAATCCCTTATGGATTAACCATTAATCATTCTCTAATTGACATGATTAACCCTTAATCATTCCTTAATCAACATGATTAATCATAATTAATCATCCTTCAATTAGCATAACTAATCACTAATTACTAATTAATCAAGGTAGCTAACCTTAATTACTTACTAATCTTTAATCAAATAACATGATTAATCTTAGCTATCACTAAACCATAATTAATCAAGGTAATTAATCCTAATCTTCCTCAAATAAATAATTAACTAAAAATAATTAACACTTAGGGAGGTAAACATACCTTAATTAGCTCTTAATCGGCGATTAGAGGTGTCTAACTTTGCTTTCTCCCTTTCTCTCTCTCTTTCTTCCTTTCTCTCTCCTAGAACTCAAGAACACAACATTCCCTCACCAAGCAACCTCCTTGGCCGAAATGTTCATGAGAGGGGGGTATTTATAGGCTTTGATTTTTCAAAATTCCAAGAATGCCCTTCGGGAAAAAGATGCGATCTCGGCCGTCCATTTTTTTTCACTTTACACATGGACAAATCCTAGAGCACACACCACAAGAAGTTGACACATGGATGGACACCTATTCACCATGTGATTTTCATGTGGTAATAAAATATTATTTTAATGTTTTGTCTCTTATTTCCCTTTATGCCCTTGAACAATTTGGAAAATTCCAACTTTGTCCTCTCCCCTTATTTTTGGCCGAAATATTACTCTAAATATTGGGAGAAAAATGACTCATCCAATATTCAGTGCAATCCACTGATTATTTGTGTATTTTCGGTCCGATTTCCCAACAATCCTGTCCAATTTACTGTCACAAAATTTTGATTTCAACACCTCCTTAAATTCCCCTCATTCCAAGGGTATTCTATGATTTTTCTCAAGTTTTACCTCCCTCTATAATTTTCTAAATTTTATTCCGTCAAAAATCAATATTCTACCGATAATAATTCGTAATAAATATTCTTTAAGCTAACCTCTGTACATCCAAAGGTGGGAAGTAATTTTATAAATTAGGATAATATGTCACATAATTTATCCCTATTTTTCCTTGAATTTTTGAGGCCTCTATATATTTTAAATAATGGAAATTGGCTAATTTTCCTTAATTAACCAAAAATTCCAATAATTACAAATAATTCCCTGATAAATTATTTTTAATCCTATATTCACCTTCTAAGCCTCAAACATTATTTTGTACTCTCCTTTCTATTTTTCATGATTTTTTGGGAATTTTCAGGAATTTCGGACACTATTTCCAATATTGCCCTTTCTTGACGGATCTTTTCAAAAATGACCGTTATGTCCCTATCCTGATTTTTCCTCATAGCCTGGATCCTCTACTAGCCTACTATACTACTTGACCTTAGTCAGTCTCAAATCATTCATCAATTAGGATAAAATTATCAGGGTGTGACATACCTTGATTTAACCAAGTTTTTATTGCATTAATTCATGTCCAATTGCATGTTTTTAGAGGAATTTATTGGTTTAAAATGGATGTTTTGATGTGAATTTAGTAATTTATAATTGTGGGTTTAAATTCTCATTAAGTACTTTGTAGGGGTAAAACTGTCAAATTGTGCATCATTTTAATTAATCATCATTTACAAAATTGAATTGGATATTACAAGTGCTTAAATTGATTTTCAGGTCAAGGGTCAAGTGAAAAGTATCTCCAAAGGACCTAAGTTTGAGAAAATTGCAACTAAGGCCCAACAGATTTCAGGAATTCTAGAAAAGGCCCAACTAAACGCAACTATTCATTTTGGCCATTTAGTCTCGACAAACTAGATATTTAGTCACGACGAAAAGGACGCTAACACAGAATCAAGTTTTTAAACCTCAGATTGTGATTTTGGGAAAGGAACACGCGAGCTAGCCGCCTCTCACTGGCCAGACACCTCTATTTTCGTCTCCTAGGATTCTTCAAGGGTTCTTGAGTTCTCCTATCGATTCCCACCAATTTTCACCCCTTGTCCATCTCATTCAATTGGTTTTCTACATCATACATCATCCATCTTCATCTGTTATGGCTGGTGCTATGATTTCAGAGCTTGGAGGAGCTATTTCTAAGGCTATGAGAGGCTAGGATGTTTTGCTCTAAGCAGTTTTGATGAGGGCCTGAGCTTGGGACTTAGGGAGTTTTACTTCATCTTTTCCATTACTTTAATAACATTCCAGTTTTTCTTGGTAGAAATTCTATATCGTTGTTAAAGCTGAACTTCATTGTAACTATCTTGTAATTTTGGATTGAATTATGAGAATTTATGCTTTGGTATTCATTTGTAATGAGAATTCTGCATTTAATCTTGTGAATTTGATTGGTTTCAATCCAAGTTTGGTTTTGATTAATTGTGGTACCTTGATAGCATAATTGGTTATTGTGTTCAAGTTGTTACCATTGTATTAATCTCGCCAATTGTTCATTCATGAGGGTGATTAGTTTTGCTGTGAGTCTTTGGGTCAAAGGTTTCATTAACATACTGAATTACCTAAGTTTGGAAGGTTTTCTAAACTAGCTAAGATTGGTTTTAAGTAAATTCCCTGTATATTTTGAAGTGATGAAGGCTTAATCAATTCTCTAAGGGGCATTTTCATCAATTGAGTTATCAAGCTATCCATTTAATTGCTTCCTCCATTACTGCTTTAATTCATTTTAAAAAGACCAAAAAGACTTTATTTCTTTTAATTGCAACTCAACTCAGTTTTACAATCCCCCGGATTTTATCTTTTCGCACGGTTTTGTCACTTAGATTACATAGGATCAAGTCAGGCTCCTCGAAGTGAACAGACCCGGATCGTACCACTATAGGGCATTCCTTTCCGGAATTAAATTGTTTTTGAGAGCCCATAACAATTAAGGCATCATCAAACTGGCACCGTTGCCAGGGAGCAATTAATGTGGCTCCTCGTGTAATTTTGGTGTCAACTTAAGTGTTGGGTTTGGGTTCAAACCGTGTGATCGAGGCTGTCTAGTAGTTACATTTGCATTTTAGTGTTTTCAAGTCTTTAGTGTTAAGCATAGTGTTTTTCTCTCTTGCATAGGAAAATTTTCAGAAAACTCATAAAAATCTTGATTTTCTTCAAGTGTTGCATTTGTGTTTCTTTCGTTAGTTCTTTGGATTTCTTGCATCAATACTATGCTTACTGTGCTTACTGGCTGGTCTACCTTTTAGACCCTCACAAAAGGTGCCTCAAAAGGACAAAGGGAAGCAACCAGCTGTCAGCACCTCTAGGACTCAGGATAAGGCCGAATCCACTGTAGCTCCTTCTCATACCCCTGGACCCTCATTCATGGAGAGATCTCTCAGGGAGATGTTTCAGGCTGAACTTCAAGAGTTTGAGAAGAGAGTTTATGTCACTGCTCGAGAATATGGGGAAGTCTCAGATAGAAAATTTGAGGGTATTTCCAAAATCCTAGACCTTCACCAATAAGAAATTATGGTTTTGGAAAAGGAGGTTTCTCAGAGATTTGATTATGTTGACAGAGAGATTCGAGAGCTCAAAGGGATGGTAGCCTCTCTCTGCAACAACTTCTCTGCCCCCAGTACTACTTTTAGCTTTGAGTACTTACTCCATCATCCCCTATCTCCTCCTCATCATGAGCCTAGACCTTCTACCTCCCCTATACCCACTTCACCACCAGTACCACCTACCTCTCCCACTCCTTCTCCTACTTTGGCCCTGATCACTGTTCCCCAGCCGGTTTCTTCTCTTCATATTCCACTATTCTCTCCACTTTCTCACCTTCCCCCTCTTCCTATTCCCTTGTCTATTCCTACTCCTTCCCTTTCTCCATCTGATGCTGACAAAAAGGAGGAGAAGGATTCTGATGCTTAGACTCTTTTTCTCTGATGTATTTTTATTTTTTTTCCTGATGTTTAGCTCCTTACTGTTATGTGTTCTAAGTTTTACTGATGTATTTTGACAGTTCATGCCTTCAGTAAAGTATATTTCTTTCTTTGAACTGTCCACTATTTTAATTTTACTGTTTTTGATGTTACTTGATTAATATTTCTTACCTATGTTTTGTCATCATCAAAGAGGGGGAGAATGTTAGGATTAAGGTTTTATCGATAAGCTGATAGATAATATCTGTAACATCTCGATTTTTGGGCCTAGAAGTATCAGAAATAGCCTAAATGAGATAGGCTACCAGACCCCTTTTTAGTAGAGGTCTTAAAGATGAGAAAGGAAGTTAAAGCAGTTTCAGGGACTAAACTACAAAGTGAAAGTTTTAAGGGGCTAAAGTGTAATCAAAGTTACAGGCTTCAGTAAAGTCTCAAAGGCCCAGAAAGAGAAAAGAGGCTAGATACAGACCAAAGGTTAAGTTAGAAGCCTCAAAGAGATTGTTTTATGAGGTTGAGCCTAAGCAGGGGTAAAACCGTAAATTCAGAAAGTTACGGCCATCAGGGGTAAAAATGAAAAGTACTTAGAAAATTCTAAGAAAATCCCAAAAAATGGGAAATAATATTCTAAGGCTCTTTTGTGAAGAGAGATGATGAAAATACCCCTGAGGTAACTTAAAAGGAATTTATAAGTTTATGGCTCAATTTGAGATGTAGAGGTAGATTTAATTGTTTGAGTCATAAGGAAACCTCAGAAAATTATGGTAAAATGGGGATGTATGATCTAAGAGACTATAGAAAATTATAAAATTAGTCTCATCCCCAGAAAACCAGCAAAATGGCTTTAAGAATACTTAAAAGCCAGTTGTGCCGAAAAAGGGCATTTTAAAGAATGATTTTTAAGTAGGGCTACATGTTGAGTTATGACCTGAGAAAATTCACAGATTTTCTCTAGAATATGAGGAATTTTATGATATTTTTGGATGAATTTTTAGAGTTTTGGATTAGATAAAATGCTCCAGTTAAATATTAAATAATTTTGTCCCCTAAATAGGAGACAAAACCAAAGAAAATATCTAAGAGCCATCATGACGATGCTGAGTCAGCGTGCTGAGTCATCAAGCGTAATCATGACACCAACGAGTCATCATGCTGAGTCACCAAGCGTAATTATGACACCTACGAGTCATCATGCTGAGTCACCAGAAGAAATTTATGGACAGTATAAAAATTAGAACGCAGTACGGGAATATTTTAGACAGTCTTTTGTCTACCCATTATAGTGAAATCTCTACTGCATGACTCAGTAAGGTTAAGTAGCCTGTCAGTAGAGCTAATTATTTTCATCTATGCTCCTCTGAGATAGCGCCATATATGTACCTTTTATTGGCCAGAATTTTAAGAAGAAGTTGTCCTGGTGGTACAGGGTAAGTCAGGACTTGAAAAGTATCCGATACGGTGCAAGATTGGCTTGATAAGTGGAGAAATAATTAAGAAAATATTTTTGCACGAATTTTCCATTTATTTTCTCCCTATTTTAATGCCATAAATGATGAAAGGACATGAAAGTGACAAGTGTATGGTTAGATGGGAAAAAGAAAATATTACGTGTACGGCTAGATGTAAGACACGTGTACGGTCGGATGCAAGACACGTGTGCAGTCGGATTAAAGACATGTGGCTTGATGATGTAAGCATGATATCATCATGATGAGGTAAGCATGATGTCATAGGACACTTATCACTGTAAGATCAAAAGAGAAAATGGACAGTCCAGATCGAGCCACGTATTTTTAAGATCAACGGTCCAGATTCAATCTGCTTTTCTATAAATACCCCCTCCCCTCCCTACCATTTCATCCAAGCATAAGGAATCCATGGGGAAGCTCTTGCAAAATGGTTTCTAGAGAGAGAAAGAAGAGGGAGAAAGAAAGGCCAAGTGGTTCCAAGCCAGATCAAGCTCTAAAACAAGGTATGTGGTGGTTATAGCACCTAATTTTATGCCTATTTCGGATTAGTTACTGTGCGTATCTGATTCTGAAATTTTGTATACTTAAAGTAAACTCTGTGAGCTTTAAATCCATGGGTAGAAATCTTTATTTGGATATGTGTACGATTTATGGTGATTTTTCAAAGTTAGGGTTTGAAATCTAGAAACAGTGTTGAACTTTTGGAAGAGTTTTGAGTTCCGTACAATTCCGGTGCTGTTCAGCATAGAATTGGTTCCTAAAACTAATTTTAGTGTAAATTTAACTTAAGGATCTTTCAGTGAGACTTGGAACCACTCAATTTGGATTTTTCTAGAATTAATTATGAATTTTCAAAGTTGAGCAAAAATTCTAGAAATTCTGCGTGAACAGTACCTGCGAAGCAAATTTTTCAGATTTGATATTCTTGAATCTAAGGCCATCTAAAGTGGTCCTAATTGACAAGAAATGGATCTTAAAGATGGGAAATGATAATATTTATGTTAGAAAAGTTGGAAAGAAAACCCTAAGACTAAGAGAAAGGGTTGAGGTTCAAGAAAGCTAGTCTTGAACTTTATGTAATCTAGTGGTCCTAATGGATTGTATGATCAATGTGACTATGTTTAGGACCTTTGGAACATCCAAGAGGATGTTTGGTGATGTTGACCGAATGTCCACATGGTTGGAAAGACAAGGGAATCAAAGGAAAAGCAAGGGGAAAGCCATGTTACAAGGTAGTGAACTTACCTATACTGTGTGCTTGATATGTATGCTTGCATGATGTGATTGTGTTGCCATGATGTGACTAAGCTATGATGAAATGTTTGCAAAGTTATGTTTGCAAGTTTATGTTATGTTTTACCTTGGCAATATGTTATGGAAGCATGAAATGCTTTAGCTTACTTTCCATGGCATTCATGTATTAATGTTATAACATGTCATGAATGTGCATTATGTCTTGCATGCTTATGGGTAGTGTTTGCTACTGAGATTCCCCCGAATCTCACCCCTCCCTAACCAACCATTTAGGTCAATCAATGATGGGCAATAATGGCATGAGAAGCAAGGAGAAGTAAGCGCAGAATTATTCTTGTTAATGGATGAGATTATTGATAAATGTATAATTCTACTATTTTGTGAACTATGTTATGGATGCCAATGATGCCATGTATTTAATTATAATATTTATGGCATGAATGAAAGTGTATGAGCATAAACAGGAAAGAGTAAGGCCATGTTATGTATGCCAAAGAAATAAAAAGAATTAAAGAGATGTTAAGGGTTAAAACGTAAGTCCTGAAGCAATGAGTTTGTAGCTCCAGTTTGACCTATCAAACAAGTGAGTTAGGTCATAAGATTTGGCAAGCAAAGAGATCTGATGTTTCTCTTTAAAATGAAGGGTAGTTTTCCTGATTCCGATAACTGAGCAGAAAGTTATGCCTTTCCAAAGTTAGGCAAAAATACAGTAAAATCCGAAAATGACCAAATGAAGAGTAACTTTTTCAAAAGGAAATTGAGCTCAAATTTCAAGGCAATCAGTTCAAAAACTATTTTTCCTCAAAATTTTATCCAAAGATCTTTCTGTAGAACTTGGAATCACTCAATTTCAATTTTTCTACAATTAGTTATGAATTTTTGAAATTTGTCACATTTTTAGGTGACAATGAATAGTAACCCGTAAATGAAAATTTTCAAACTTGATTTTTCATCAATTGTAGCCTTCAAAAGTGATTCCAAATGCTTCCGCAAGGAAAGTTAATTGATCTAAACATGAGGTGTTACAATATCTCTGTTTAATTAAGTAAACTCAGTAGAAACTTTGATCGATAACGTGTTAGATAAT
This sequence comes from Neltuma alba, assembly GCF_004799145.2. Taxonomy (NCBI): domain Eukaryota; kingdom Viridiplantae; phylum Streptophyta; class Magnoliopsida; order Fabales; family Fabaceae; genus Neltuma; species Neltuma alba. The sequence continues at coordinate 10,110 of NW_021635210.1, forward strand.
GTGTTGATCGATCATTCTTAACTTAGTCATGTATGAAAATCTGGAATAAATTATCGATCACTTGATCGATAATCAAGATGATCGAATATCAGGATACAAATTTGATAGGTATTTATAGATCACATGATCGATAAACCGATTATCGATGAGAAGACAGATAAATGGTAATGCGCTTTACTCATTCTATGTTTTGCTTTTGTCGCAATTTATCGATTACATTATCGATCAGCCATTTACCGATAATATGATTGAACATTGCCTCATAACTTTGCGTGCAAGTATTTACTTTAGTGGCTTATCGATCACCTAATCGATCAGAAAATTATCGATCACATGATCGATAATCAGCATATCTTTGTTAGATCGTGGCTCTTCGATCACTGGTTCGATAATCAGATTATCGATAATATTATCGATAACCACACTTCATGTTTACCTTGTTTTCACATAACATGATCGATAAATCAACTCCTTGGTTTTACAAGAATAAATCACTTTATCGATAATATTATTGATCAACCTTTTATCGATTACCTATTTAATCAACTTACATAGCCTGTGTTTTCACTAAATATATTTTTGCTTATTGTTTATCGATAAGGTTCTTTAAATAACCGCCGTTCAAAAAAATTTCCATGGTAGTTTTCCTGATAACCGCCGTGGAAAGTTTCGAAATAACCCTACGGCGCGTTCTGGTTCTCTCATTTTCACAGTCTCAACTTAGTGCGCCGTGTTCCCCCTCTGTCCCACCACCAAAAAACTTCCATTACCGGCCATTCCCTCTATCACACCTTACTATCGGATCTACTTCAGATTTAATTAAAACCATTTTAGACCACATTAGATGGTCTTGGACTCAAAAAAATTCATGAAAAACGCTGATTTTTGGATTTTTACTGTTCATCAGGTAAAAATCCAGTTTTCTGGCCCAGCTTCAAAAATTCATAACTTAATCTAGAAAACTCAAAATGGAGTGGTTCAAAATTCTATAAAAAGATCTTTGAATTCTATTTCAAGGAAAAATAATCTTATGAACTAATTCCATCTGAAAAAGTGTCAAGTGTTTGTGAAATTCACCTCTGTCTATTTGGCAAAAATCCTTTTTCCAGGTTCTGAACCTTAACTTTGAAAAATCATTAAAAATCGTGTAGTTGGCCATTTTTAACGTGCTACCTATTGATTTGAATCTCAGGACGTTAAATTTAAGTATACCAAATTTTGTGTAGGAATTCATTCAGTAACTAAATAAAATGTGGCTCTAAACTGACGTCCTGCTTAGGAATTACAGCACCAACCATTAATACTTGTACATAACCAAATGTCCACGAATTTTTATGGTGTGGCACCATAATTTAGCCTCCAATCTGCAGCTTGCTCTTGGGAGTTTTAGGCCCTAAAATGTTAGATTATATTTGGGGGATGAGATTTTAAGAAATCCCAGTAGCAAGATCAATCAACCAAAACATTAACATGCATCAATTACAAGCATTTCAACCTTTTGCTATTAATAGGGAACTACTTTACCTCATACATGTAACACTCTAACATGCAATAGCCAAGGCATATAAAGCAAGGAGTATAGCTACACAATCATCATCATCATCTGTTGGAAATTGTGCCCTAGGGGCCAATCATTGTGTTATGAACATTGTTGATTTATGAATTTCTTAATTATGTTATCATATTATTTGCATGTTTACTGTGATGACTATCCTTGGATAACTCATGATTTTATCCTAAATGTCCCTGGTCAGTCATCTATATGGGAACAGAGATCAAATAAGACCAGTATGACTTTGAAGATGTATAGAGATATAAATCAAAGTCATAGGCACATGTAAGAGTACAAGGTGTTGGACTGACCCGCTATGAGAGAGCTGCATGGGTTAAGTCATAAGCTTCTCTCATATACAAACCATGTCACTATGCCCTTTGACCTGAGATCATCATGGATTCCTACATGAGAAATGCTCAGCTTTAACTAGTCAAAAGTCACTTTTGACCAAGTGATCATAAAGACTATGTTCAGGCTTAGTGGTTTTTCATATGGAGGAATGTGAATGGTCAAGATGGAATTTGTCCCTTACAATCGTAGAGAGATATTACTGGGCCCCTCGATGAGTGAGTATGAGAAATGTATGGCCATACTATAATGGAAAGGTAGTTCTATTTCTATACTCAGACTACTTAGGGATCGAGAAAGTAACGGTCAGGAATAGGAGGATGACGTTCTCCATGCCTCATCCATGACCAAAATGTCATGTGACAAAAGGGACGTGATATGGTTGTATGAAAGGTTACATCGTTCATCTATCCTCATATAATTTGGGTAGTCGTGATGTCTTGCTAGAGACCGCTTACGACTTGTGAGTCATTATAGTAAATGGCCTATTGCCAACTTCATATGGGCCTACAGGGTCACACACAAAATAGCCCAACACAAGCTATGATGTCCAAATTCATTGAATCTAAGATATGTCCAGATTCAATGAACAGTCTAGGGTGGACGTGTATATATATATATAAATTCACGTATATATATTATATGATATAAGAGATATTTATAAGATTTGATTTATAAGGATAAATTAAATCTCTATCACTTTTAAATTTGAAATTTAGATTGATATGATATCTTAGATTTGATTTATTGGGATAAATTAAATCTATATCAGTTCTAGATAGATATGGTATAATATAATATCTCAAATTTGATTTATTAGAATAAATCAAATATAATTCTGTCGTATCTTTATTTTGAATTAAATGAATAGGTGAATTAAATCTGTGGGACGGATTTAATATAAACCGTATTTATTTAATTGATTTCTTATCGGATTACGCAATATATGATATTGCATTAATTTCGGAATTAATTTAGAATTAATTCTAAAATTCAATATCCTTCATAATACCGATAGCATCCTATATATTTGATATTTAGAAGCTAGGGTTTTAGGGGGTGTGAGAAAGCAAAAGGTTTGCAGATAAGAAACAGCCAAAATAGAAACTGTGAGGATGGATTCTCGGAAAAGCCCTAGAAGGACAAGAGGTCCTAGCACATCGTTCGTGATTGGAACGCTGTTCGTGTGGATACCGATAGAGGAAGCCGATCTGAGTTGTCGACTTCTCACGAACAAAAGGAGAGCATAGGCATCCCCGAGCCACCAACGATTCGAATACCGTAGGTAACACCTCTTACTACTTAACTTAAACACAATCGGTAGATCCGGGGAAGGGATTGGAAAATTTTAAAGTTATTTTCCGCTGCGTGTCTTTCAATTCCTTACATCATCATTATTTAGTTCAACCACATAATAACACATGAAATGCATAGCAATCAATGCAACACTCAACATTAAGGTTAATTAAATCTTACTACCTTAATCCAATGATCTTTGATTTTCTTGTTCTTCCTTTCTTGCTTCCACAAATGCCAAATCCTAACATGGCAATCCCCAAAAGGGCAGCAAGAATCATCAACCATTCCTCATAAAAATCAATAACATAATTCAAGTAACTCCTAAACCCCTTAAAGCTTCAATCTTTATTCTTGAATTTTTAGAGTTGGTTTCCATAAACCCTAAAAATCTCCTCTTGACTCCTTCCTACATGATTTTTCATGTAGATTCCAAATATCTACTTCAATTTAACAAAATAAATTTCCTTCTTTCAGTTTCAGCTTGATCGAACCATTAGGGTTCCTTATCCAAAAATTTCAACTTTGATTCTATGGCTTCCAACACTTGTTCTTTAGGTTTACCCTACACTATTTTCCATTTTGAGCACAATGGAAGCCTCAAAACTTTGAAAAAATCATCCTAAGGTTCAAATCTTGCCTTAGCCGAAATGGGTCTCAAGCAACACAACCGAGGAAACACTCCAAAATCAACCTATAACCACTTGTAACCATTAGGATCTACCATACTTTGAAATGTTCTAGCAAGATTGAACCATGAAACTTCCTCCCCTACCCCATAAGCATTTCGGCCAGCTCCAAATGAAGAGGAAAAACCAGAAATTTCAACCATACAAGGCAATAAAACAAAGCAAGGAACATCTTAAGACAACTTACCAAGCTTGGATCTTAGTTGGAAGATCAAATATGCTTGCTTTTTGCTTGATTTCCCTTCAAGCTCTCTCTTTTTCCCTCTCTTCATGCCTTGGACAAAATATGATCTCATTTAGGGGGAGGAAAAGCTTATTAATGTTCACAAAATATCCCACCAACCATCATTAATGATTTGCCAAGTGTCAAATGCTTACTTAGTCTTAATTCTCTCTCTTAATTAACTTAAACCATAATGTAATTAAATTCCAAAGTCAAGATCCTCTCCATTGGTGGCTTTACACTTGGAAAGCTTTAATTTCCATCCATTAAAGGCTTGACAAGTGGCAACTCGTGGGCCAAGTAAAGTACAAGACTCTGCTTCTTGCTTTATCAGTGTACTTTTACTCCAGGTTTAACTTCTTTTCTATAATTACAGTGCTCTAGCCTCTGTAATTATTTTCTGTCAGATCCATAAATTATTCTCCTCATTTTTATCTTCCCAAAATGCCCTCTTTGTCTCAAATTTAATTTCCCAATGATTAAATAAAAAGGAAAACTATTTTCCTTCTCTTTAGTGATTTTTCCTCTTTTCAAAGAAATTGGAAAAAATCTTGGATACTTGTGTTAGATATGATTAGTTTTGATGATGTCAAATAATAGAGCAAAAAGTTTACATAAATTATTTATCTCATATTTTGACTAACTATCATTATGTTACACTTTGAGTTATGAAGAATGATCAAGAGGAAGAAGAAGAAGAGAGATTGAGAAAAGAAGAACTTGCAAGATCAAATGGAAATATCAAGATTCAAGTTCATAGATTTAATGTTAAAGGTTGCTATGCTCAATCAGAAGTTTGAATGGCTCAATCGGAAGCTAAAATGCACAAACCGAAGTTATATAATCATATATTGAGTCACCCTTCATATAAACATGGAAAATAGGCTTCAGAGGTGATTTTCATGGGCATTTATCGATCACTTGATCGATCATCCACTTATCAATCAAGTTATCGATAAAAACACATACTCTGTTATGCTCTGTTCTTCGTTCAGCTCTGACATAGGTTCGGTATTTCTCTAATATCTCCTAAACCACAAATGCGTTTGAGGCAAAACTTGATTCATATGAAACTAGACTCAGAACGCGGTTCATGGACACCAAATTTAACTTCAAAGAGTTTCATATGAGGGAGATATGTTGTTCGAAACATTGAAGTAAGGATTAACGCCTTGATTCCGACCTTTAGTCACTCTGATGAAGATAACTTCGTAACTACAACGAATTTTTGGGTGATTCTTGCTGCATTAGAAAGTAGACTCAAAGAGCTTTCTGGGATAGGTCATTTGAAAAATTTGGAGCTGAATTGGAATATTTATGATCACTCAAAGTTGACCTTCGTTTTGCTTGAATCAGAATTCGAAATTATTGAGGTAAAAGCCAGAAGTTCTACATAGATTGATTAAGCTCTTAAACAAACATGCTACCCAAACATGTTATTGAGTAAAAGCTCTAGAAGAGATGAAGAAATGAAAAGCCATTATCATATGTTACTCGAGCCTGATCAAGCGACTACATACTCATCGAGTTACTGGTACTATCTCTTCAATTCTTCTCTTTTATCTTCATACATATTATTAAGGTTTTATCAGTAACATGTTGGATAAATGATTTTTGGATAACGTTATAGATGAATATGTTTATTGATCACTTGATCAATAACTGTCAAGTTTTATCGATCACGTGATAGATAATTTAGTCTGCTCAATAACTTGCTAGATTGATCGATCAACTAATCGATCATTGGTATAGCTGCTTAATATAAGATGTTGTAGGAAATAATCGATCACTTAATCAATCAGACCTTTATCGATAACTTGTTCGAATATTACATGTCTTCTTACTCGATATAGTGCTCTGTCAAAACCATTCGTTCAAAATCTTTTATCGATCAATTGATCGATCAAACATTTATCGATCAAATGATCGATTATTATCTTCACTGCATTAACTTATGTTAAATCATTTTTCGATCACCTAATCGATCATTGATTTATCGATAAAATGATCGATCATCCGATTTCCTGAAACTCCTGTTTTCACATAACGTGATCGATAATCAGTTTCTTTACCTTACAGGATTAAATCTCTGTTTTCATTTTATCAATCACTTGATTGAATATTTATTGATAGATCACTTGTTTGATTAATCCACATAGTCTGTGTTTTTCACTGAATATATTCTTACTCATTGTTTATCGATAACCTTATCCATCATCCATTTATCGATAATTTGTTCGATCATCAATGACTGAAGTTTCATTTCTGTAACACTTGGATTATCGATAATCTGGTCGATCAACAAGTGTTCAATCACTTGTTCGATCATAGAACGTTTTCTATTTAAACATTAGTCGACTATGATGATTCTTAAAATCAATGATCTATTTTCTTTCAAGCTTTTCTCAGCCTTCTTTTAACATATAACTCTTTATCGAAAAGACACGAAGGCAAACGAAACTTGAAAGGGATTAACCTTGCATATTTCATTCGGAGTTCACTGTGTTCATGTTTCATCATTTATCGATCATTTCTTCGATCATCACATGATCCATAACCTATTTGATAATTGTATATATGTGCTATATCTTTTCTTCATATAATTAATCGATAATATGATCGATCAAAGGATTATCGATCAAGGCATCGATTGAGTAAGTTTATCTTACTTTCTGAATATATGAATATTTGATGATTGATTCCATATTTTTCAACTTATTGTTTCTAAGATTATCATATACTTATCACTTGATCTGAGAAGATTATTTCAGGTAAAGAGCCACAACGAATTTATGATGTGAAGAATCGACTTTTGTCAGAAGCTTCCAACGACTAGTTTCAACGGTCATATTCTTCAAGCCAAACGGGAAGAAAGTGCTCAACGGTCAAGTACCCAATATCATCTATAAATAGAAGAGCATTCAAAATAAGAAAAAGGAGAAGAGTCTGAGCTTACAATATCCAATGCCAAAATGCCAAATCAACATATTCTCATTTAAAGCTCCGAGAGAAAACTCCCTGTCTCTGTACTTCATAGACTAAAAATTTATGTATTCGTAAGATAGAGAGGAGAGTTTCCTAGACGTGCTTAAGATTCATCCATCACTTCTTTGAGAGAAGAATTATTCAATCTTCTTTATCATTATCGGATTGTATCCTTACGGTGTGTAAGGGGGAGTATTTACCTCAGTGAGAGGTTGCTGTTGAATTAGACTGGTTAGTCTAAGGATTGTAAGTGGCATCACAAGTGCCCGGATCAAACTTGTGGTTGTCGTGGTTCTCAAGTGCCTGTGTTAAACTTGAGGGAGATAGTGGATTGAAAATCTCAGGGGGAGCCTAGGGGACTGGATGTAGGTCAGTGAGGACCGAACCAGGATAAATCACAATTTGCATCGTCTCTTCCCTTACCTCTTTATATTTCCAACTAAACCATCTTACTACTGTGATTATGCTTATGTCGATTCATTGTTTTTATATTCAGAATTTCTTATGAATTTAATTATATTGCGAAAAGGTTTTTGATTTTAATTAACACCCAATTCACCCCCCTCTTCGGTGATCAACCATTCTAACAACTTGAGGGTTTTCTTTTAATTTCATAATCTCTTATAATTTCTTGGGATATCATAGGAATTTTCTTGGGATTTTATTCTCCTTAAAAATATTTATTTGGAATTTTCCAAATAAAGGACCTTAAACTAACTTAAATCTTCCTTAAATTTCTTTGTAATTTCTCTAAGGGCAATTTGGTCATAAAACTAATTTTATAATCCCATATAATTCTCAAAGAACATTGTCCTTAATTTTCCTTAATTTTCTGAGACTTGAAAATATTTTTCATAATTACTCTTGACCAATTTCCTTAATTAGTCAAACTTTTCATAATTGGCATGGAAAATTATAATAATTATTTTCCACCAAAATTCTGCTATTTCTCCTTGTCATTTTTTACCCTTAATTATTTAGGAATATCCCTATTCCTAAATACCATATTACTGGATGTGACACCCTCCACTCTCCCGCCGTTTAAACTCCTCCATTTTGCTTGTGGGGTCTTGCCACCGTCCGCCGCCGCCCGTCGCCGTGGAGTCGCCCCTCTTTTCGCATTGAATCATCTCTACTGTGTGAGTATCATCTTCTTTCATTCTCTTCATTTTTTTTTGGTTTATTGGATGTTTTGGCCGTTAAAATCCGTTGTATTTCGAATGGGTTTGTTAGTTTTACATTGTGGTTGGCTTACATTGTCGATTTTGCATTTTTTATTTGGTTGAGTTGTTGATTGGGGACATTGGATGTGAGAAAACCTCAATTCCTTCCTATATACGGTATTAGAAACATGTTTAAATGTTTGAAGTTGATTAGTTTTGAATTTTTTGAATTTTTAATAATTTTTTGATATTTATTTCAAATTTTTGGTAAATTTTTTGAAATAAATTTGATGATTTAGTAATAAATAATCTGTTAATTGTTTTGTGATTTTTTTTCATTATGAACTTTGATTGATGATAAAGTGTTGTTTAAAATTTCATTAAAAATGGATATCGTTTGTGTTCCCGTTTTGTATTCAGAAGTTTTAGCTTTAAGAATCTTTATTCATTGAATTGGTTTGAAATTGAATTCTTATTTTTGTTTTATTTATTATATTTCTTCAAATTTATCCTATTTTTAATTTTGTTACATTGTTATATTGGTTTGATTGATTGATTGATTTGTTTAATTTTTTATACAAATTTAGGATTTGTTATAGGAAAAATTAGATTGAAAAATTATACGAATTTTTATTTTTAAAAGGGAGACATTCCCTTTAATTTGTAATTAAGTGTTATTCAATTTTAATTTATTGACTAACATTTAATTATTTTATTATTTCAATATTTGAATTGAGGAGTTACAATTGAGCTTGACAACTATGTTCATTGACTCTGTAGAACAATAAATCGTAGTTGGATGAAAGCTAAGAGAATTAGAAAAGAATATGAGGATAGGGTTGAAAGGTTTCTTCAATTTGCTCAGAGAAATGCCCCTAGTCAAAGAGATGGATTATACTATTGTCCTTGTGCCAAATGCCTAAACAATAGTCGAAGGAGTATTTCTGAGATAAAAGAACATCTTATCTATGATGGGATAAATTTGAGGTATACAAATTGGATATGGCATGGAGAAATTAGAAAGACTACACTATTTGGAAAGGAAAAGGTTGTGAATAAAGACTTTGGTGATAGAATTTCATATATGTTTCATGACATAAGGTCTGAATCTTCTACACAGTTCTCTTCCACTTTCGAAACTTTGTGTAGTGATGCAGAAACGCCTTTATACCCAGGGTGTAAAGATGATTACACAAGGTTGACAACCGTGTTGAAATTGATGAACTTGAAGGCAAAAAATGGTTAGACCAATGCTAGTTTCACAGAATTACTTGAACTGCTGAGTGATATTCTTCCAAAGGGGAATTCACTTCCGAAACGAATATATGAGGCAAGAAAGATTTTGTGTCTGATGGGTTTGGAATACGAGAAGATACATGCATGCCCTAATGACTGTATATTATTCAGAAATGAGTATGAAGGGTTGAATAAGTGCCCTAAATTTGAGACTTCAAGATACAAGGTTAAGAAAGATGGTGGTGATTATAATGAGATGACCAAAGGTTCTCCTTTGAAGGTTCTATGGTATCTTCCAATAATACCACGATTTAAGCGTCTATTTGCTAATGCTACAGAAGCAAAGAACTTGAGATGGCATTTCGATGAGAAAATATGTGATGGAAAGCTTCGTCACCCAGCAGATTCTCCTCAATGGAAAACAATAGATAAAAAATTTCCTCAATTCGGTAGCAAGCCAAGAAACCTTCGGCTAGGTCTTTGTACGGACAGAATTAATACATATGGTAATCTTAGTAGCACACACAGTGCTTGGCCGGTGCTTCTCGTAATTTACAATTTGCCTCCTTGGTTATGTATGAAAAGAAAATATATCATGCTATCTTTGATGATCTCAGGGCCAAAATAGCTGGGAAATGATATCGATGTGTATTTGACACCTTTGATTGAGGATCTGAAAAAATTATGGGTGGAAGGTGTTGATGTGTTTGATGCATATAAACAAGAGACCTTCAATTTACATGCTATGATCTTCACCACGATAAATGACTTTCCAGCTGATGAGGACCTTTGTCATTCGCCTTGGGGTTCTCAATCAAAAATAAATCCAAGCTATGCAGTATAGTGCAAACTCGGGTCGTTTCACTGTTGGGAGCCTTTATTAATTACCTAAGCCAGACTAAATGCCATGCAATGTAATGAAAAGGGGTTTGGTTTTTAAGATTTAAATGAATGGCGACTAAACTAAATGCAATGAAAACAAACCTAAGCTGGTATATTTTTGGTATTTTTGGATAATGATGATGGAATGGAAATGAATGATATGAAATCTCCTGAGAATGGTTTTGATGGCAATCATAGTTCACTCAAGATATTGGGAGTTTCACAAATCCATTAGGTTTTCTTAATAACAACCTCAATAACTCATTGATTCCAATGTTTAAATCAATGAACTTCATTAATGAAAATATTGTTAAGCTCTCCTAATGTGTAATTTGAGAATGATCATGCAATTGGTTCATTGCAACCCAAAATCAACTCAATATCAAAACATGACCATGTAAGATAAGAGAGAATCAAGAGAGTTACAAGGAAATTAAGCCTGTAGAACCTTGTGTGTTGTGTGTCTTCTGTAGAACCTCAATTTTTCAGCAACTTTTTGAAGGTTTAAGCCTGCTTCAGGAATTCTAATGTTACATTTGTGATTGACTTTGAATTGGAAATTAATATCCTGAAGTGAAATTCTCTAATGTATAGAAATTAAGCATGATGTGTTCTTTAGCTGAAGTGAATGAATATGGAAGACAAAGCCTAGTTGGAAGGATTCTTTGAGCCTTTATATTCATTTTTGTTGTGTGCATTCACTTATTTCTTATGCTCTCTAGAACTTGTCTTAGTTCTTAATCAAGACCACATGTAACATTAGTACTCTTGAACATGATTGAGGCATTCATTCAAAGTAGCTACTTAAACCAAATGGCTAAACCCTACATGATTTATCCCTTGTTACCCATTTGAGCCTTTTAGCTGAATTTTTCCATTCATTTCACTCTCATTTATAAAACTTCTTTCCTACAAGGATGCATATTTCATTTCATTCATTCTTTTCAGAATTCACTAGCATTTTGATGGATTCAATTATGGATTGATATGAGGAGATGCATACTTGAGCTTGAAAAAAAAACTGAAAAGAAAAAGAAAAAAAAGAAAGAGAAAGAGAATAGAAAGTTGGAAAGAAATGAAAATAAAAAAAAGCAAGAAATGAAAAGAAAGTGGAATAAAAGCACCTTTACAGCTTAAGAATTCAAGATCAAGAAATCAAACCTTAAATTGAACATTACTAATGCTATTGAATTCTACACGTTGATTCACATATTATCTCTATCCTCATATGCATTCTTGTGCATTTCTTCCCTACCCTTACATTACAAGCCACAAAAGTCCTTTTGATTCTTGAGTACTTATGTATTTAAGTGGTGGAAAGGTAGAGCTATTACAAGCATATGGTAGAGCATTTGAATAAGTGAATTGAGTGAAAGAACCTTTAATACTTGTGAGTTGAGTGATACACTAATTCCCTTGTGTGGTCTTCTATATCTTATTCACTTAGATTAAATTACATATCATTGCTTGATTTCTTTGCCTTAGAATGTTCCATGGATGGATGTTGGTTGAAGAATCATTGTTGGTTGGAGTTGTAACCTGAACTTGTGAGCTTGCTTATTCCTTTTCTCTCATCCTTCTCTTTCACATTATGATTAGACCTGATTTACCCAGGAGTGCAAAAGCTAAGTGTAGGGGAGTTGATAAGTCTCATTATTTGCATATATTTCTAACCCTAAACTCATGCTTTTGCCATTTATATTTGCATACTGTGGGTATAATTAGCTTTCATTGTGCATAAGAGTTTGTGAAAGGAATTATGAGGTTTTGCAGGTGTTTTTACATGTTTTTATATGATTTTATTTGTGTGTACTTTTGATCTTTGTTTTGGTGTGAATTTTAGGGAGTTTCTCTAGCATTTTTTGCCATTCTGTCTGAGGCGCCACGGTGGATTTGGGAAGGTGCCATGACGGATTTCCAAGGGTACTCTCGGTCAAAGGCGCCGCGACGGATGGACAAATGCACCACGGCGGACTGAAATTTTCATGAAGCTCAGGATCACTAATCGAAACGACACCGTACAGGTCAGGCGCCAGGCGGATGGACAAAGGCGCCGTGGCGGATGATGAAAAATTCCAGATTCAAATACAGAGTCGCGCGCTACAACCGGGGGACTGGAGATTCAGTTCTTCATTCTCTCCAGAGGCTGATTTTCTTGTTCTCTCCACCTTCTCTCATTTCTCTCCTCCATTTTCGTCCAAATCCATCATTTTCCACCGATCATCTATGAATCTTTCATCAATTCTTGCTGTTTCTACTCCACTTCAGAGTATAAGTAGTTGAATTTCCAAGTTCTCCTAGTAATGAAGCTGACTTGAGTTCATAGAGCTGAACAGGGAGTCATTTCAGATCTAGTTTCTACTTTCTATTCTAAGATTCATTTGTTTCAGTTGAACAATTGTGGTTAGAATGAAGGTTGAATGATTAGATTTATGTTTCTTGGGATTTAGATCTGATTGAACATTCAGATGTGAGTTGTGTCCTTTGATTCAGTTGAATGGAGGATTCTCTGTTGATTTGTAGATCTAATTCGTTTTTACTTGGACTGTTGTTCTGTAAATCTGAATTTTGATTGAATAAATTGATGATTCACAGTTGTGATCATGCTTAGAGAATTGCAACTTGCTTCTCAAGTGTTCTTGTCAATTGATTTTCCTTCTCTACAGAGCAAGACAATGAATCTAGTAAGATAGTTGTTTCTGATCTGTGTTTAGAGAGATTTGAGCAGTAGTTGAATCTATCCATTTAATTGACTTTAAGAGGCTCCAAATTATAAGATTGAATAAGGAAGGTTGGATAAATTGCTAGGGGAACTACTATCTCTTATCTAAATCTCTTTTGCATTTTAGACTTTTTCTTACTGTTACTTTTCATTGGATTGTTTCTTGCTTCAATTTCTCTTTTCTGAAACTCAAGCTTTCACATTGGTAATTTGATAATTAAAGTGAATTGTTAAGAATTGAATTACAACTTAAGGCTCCTTGAGAAGAATGACCTAGGTATTGCCTCACTTGCTGCATTCCCTAGTAAAATTTTGATCACCTAGTGACAAGGTTTATCACGCGGCGAACTCAAAAGTTTACCCCGGCGAACTATTCCAGAATAGTCACTGATGCATATTTTCAGACTTCTTGCCACATCACAGCATTTTCTTAGAAACTCTCATGTTGTGTAATGCTTTGGTCTTCAATCTTGGCACTAATTCTCAAGTGTCCTACAATAAAAAGCAACAATTTGAAGCATCAATTGTCCAAGAAATCAATTGAATACAATTAATAACCAATTATGACAATTTTACCCTAAAAAAGACACTAACTCAAAGTAAGGACTCTTAATCTAAATTAAGCATAATTATCATCAAAAGGAGCCAAAATCTGTGATAAATACCCTTAAAATGATATGAAATAACATAGAACAATTGGGTTCAATCACCAGCATATGGAAATTTGTCAGGATACAATGTTAATGGGCATAAAGCTTGCCCAATATGCGAAGAAGTCACCCACTATATGCAACTTAAACATGGCAGGAAGACGGTATACCTTGGTCACGGAAGGTTTCTTAGTCAGTATCACCCTTACCGTAGATTGAAAAAGGCATTTAATGGCTCACAAGAATATGAAATGGCTCCAAGACCATTAACTGGAGAAGAAGTTTATCAGTGGGTGGAGGGAATTAATGTGGTCTTCGGTAAGAAGAAGAAGAAGACTGTCGGTGAGAGGAATATATGAAAAAAAATATCTATCTTTTTTGATTTTCCATATTGGCAAAGTCTTGATGTGAGGCATAGTCTAGATGTGATGCATGTGGAGAAGAATATGTGTAAGAGTCTTGTTGGTACACTTTTACATATAAGTGGAAAGACTAAGGATGGAATCAATGCAAGACGGGACTTAGCCGAAATTGGAATAAGAAAACTCCTCTACCCACAAGAAAGAGAGGGTAAAAGGGCTTATTTACATCCAGCTACGCACACATTATCAAAAGAAGAGAAAACAAGTTTCTGTGGTTTTATTAATAACCTTAAGGTGCCACAAGGTTATTCTTCTAATTTGAACAAACTTGTTTCAATGCATGATTTGAAGATAACGGGAATGAAGTCTCATGATTGTCACGTGTTGATGCAACAATTACTTCCACTTGCTATTCGAGGCATTATGAAAACCGATGTGAGAAGTACTATTACAAGACTTTGTATGTTTTTTAGTGCTATTTGTAGCAAAGTCATTGATCTTGCTGAGTTAGATGAATTAGAAAATGAAGGTTATGTGATCCTTTCCCAATTGGAAATGCACTTTCCTCCCTCATTTTTTTGATATTATGGTCCATTTGATAGCTCACCTTGTACGAGAGATAAGACTTTGCGGCCCTGTGTATTTAAGGTAGATGTACCCATTTGAGAGATACATGAAAATTCTAAAAGGGTACTCTAAGAATCCTTTTCGGCCTGAGGCATCAATTGTTGAGAGATATATAGCTGAAGAGGCAGTTGAGTTCTGCAATGCATATCTTGATAAGGTAAAGACAGTTGGACTTCCTCAATCTCGGCATGATCAGGGGAGAAGCAAGGGAACACGGGGTGTCATAGTGAGGTCTATGTCAAGAGAAGTTGTAATGCAGGCACATCTATATATTTTAAACAACACGAATGAAGTTTTGCCTTACTTGAATGCTCATAAGAATATGTTGAAGAACTTGAATCCAAGAAAGAACGATATGCAACTAGCCAATGAGCATAACAAGTCATTTGCCGAGTGGTTCAAGCAACAAGTGTTAAAGGATGGTAATCCTTCTGAAACAATACAGAGACTAGCTGCAGGGCCTCGTTTTAAGGTTGTGTGTTGGGGTGGATATGACATAAATGGTTATTCATTTTATACAAAAACCCAAGATGATAAGAGTACCATGCAGAACAGTGGGGTGATGGTGGTAGCTGAAGCAATGCATTTTGCTAGTTCAAAAGATAGAAACCCAATGTTAGCGTCAATGTCCTATTATGGAGTAATAGAAGAGATATGAGAGGTTAGCTATACCAAATTTAAAGTTCCTATCTTCAAATGTAAGTGGGTTAATAATAGTGTTGTGCAAGTTGATGAAGAATTTAGTTTTGTTTCAATCGATCTTGAGAGGATTGGATATGGAGATGAGCCATTTATTTTAGCAAATCAAGCGAAACAAATGTTTTATGTTACTGATCAAGCAAAAAAGAAATTATCTATTGTGCTCTAAGGTAAGAGGCAAGGAGTTGGTGGAGATGACGGTGACTCAGAGGTCAATCTTGACAAAATACAGCCTTTAACAGTTACTCGACCTAAAATTGCTGAATTAGATTTGGTAGATGATGACTATGCGGTTAGGGATGATCATTGTGAAGGAATTTGGGAGGATAATCGTTGTAAGGCCTTTCACAGCTAATGTGATTTTTTTTTAATATACTTGATGTTTTATACGGGACTTATTCTAATATTTATTGGTTGTTTGTTGAATAGGAAATGGACGGATTTGATCAACAGGGTTCTGGTGATGACAACTACT
Source organism: Neltuma alba (assembly GCF_004799145.2). Taxonomy (NCBI): domain Eukaryota; kingdom Viridiplantae; phylum Streptophyta; class Magnoliopsida; order Fabales; family Fabaceae; genus Neltuma; species Neltuma alba. The sequence continues at coordinate 26,022 of NW_021635210.1, forward strand.
TCCATAGAGCAAAAAGAGGTAGAGGGCCAACCCGTATGAAGAAGTTGGCCTTACGTGATGAGACCACACAGCCCCTGAGGATTGTAGTCGACTTTGACGCTGATTTGAAAGCTATAGGTCCTGAAGGGGCTAAATTTACTAGTTAAGTGGGCTATCTCGTACGCAGTAAGATTGGGATTGACATTCCTAATTGAAAGATGGTAGATAAAAACTTAAAACAACAAATTTGGAAGGATATTTTGGTACATTACGAATTCTTTTCTCTATTAGTGTTAATTATAATTGATTATTTGCTTATAACTCTATTGTATTATATTGCAGCTGACATTTGATATTCCCGCAACTGAAGAAATGAGAGACCGTTTGTATAGGCAACTCAATGAACGGTGGAGGGATTTTAAATCCACACTTACAAGAGAGTATCTTCGTGGAAAAAGAAAGGGCGAGCATCCTAAAGAACGATATTCTTTTATTAGTGACGAGGCATGGGAGAGGTTTGTGCAGCAATGTCAAGACCCTGCATTTCAGGTTTGGTTTCTTCTGTCGCACCTTACTTTTGGATCCACTTAGGATTTAGTTAAAACCATTTTAGACCACATTGGATGGTCTTGGGCTCAAAATTTCTGAAAAACTCTGATTTTCGGATTTTTACTATTCATTGGGTAAAAATCCAGTTTTCTAGCCCAACTTCAAAAATTCATAACTTAATCTAGAAAAATCAAAATGGAGTAGTTCAAAATTCTATAAAAAGATCCCTGAATGCTTTTGCAATGAAAAATAATCTTATGAACCAATTCCATTGAAAAAAGCGTCAGGCTTTTGTGAAATTTACCTCTGTCCATTTGGCAAAAATCCTTCTTACAGATTCTAAACCTTAACTTTGAAAAATCATTAAAAATCATGTAGTTGGCCATTTTAACATGCTTCCTACCAATTTGAAGCTCAGGACGTGAACTTTAAGTATACCAAATTCTATGTGGAAATTCGTTTGGTAACTAAACAAAACATGGCTCTAAACTAACGTCCTACTTAGAGATTACAACACTAACCATTGATACTTATACATAACCAAATGTCCATGAATTTTTTGATGGTGTGACACCATAATTTAGCCTCCAATTTGCAGCTTGCTCTTAGGAGTTTTAGGCCCTAAAATGTTAGATTATATTTAGGGGATGAGATTTTAAGAAATCCCAGTAGCAAGATCAATCAATCAAAACATTAACATGCATCAATTACAAGCATTTCAACCTTTTGCTATTAATAGGGAACTACTTTACCTCATATATGTAGCACTCTAACATGCAATAGCCAAGGCACATAAAGAAAGGAGTATAGCTACACAATCATCATCATAATCATCATTTAGTTCAACCACATAATAGCACATGAAATTGCGTAGCAATCAATGCAACACTCAATATTAAGGTTAATTAAATCTTACTACCTTAATCCAATGCTCTTTGATTTTCTTGTTCTTCCTTTCTTGCTTCCACAAATTCCAAACCCTAACATGACAATCCACAGAAAGGGCATCAAGAATCATCAACCATTCCTCATAAAAATCAAATAACATAATTCAAGTAACTCTTAAACCCTTAAACCTTCCATCTTTGTTCTTGAATTTTTAGAGTTGGTTTCCATAAACCCTAAAAATTTCCTCTTGACTCATTCCTACATGATTTTTCATTTAGATTCCAAATATCTACTTGGATTTAACAAAATAAAATTTCTTCTTTCAGTTTCAGCTTGGCCGAACCACTATGGTTCACTTCCCAAAAATTATAACTTTGATTCTATGGCTTCCAACACTTGTTCTTTAGGTTTACCCTATACCATTTTCCATTTTGAACACAATGGAATCCTCAAAACTTTGAAAAACTCATCCTAGGGTTCAGATCTTGGTTTGGCTGAAATGGAACTCAAGCAAAATAGCAAAGAAAACACTTCAAAATCAACTTACAAACTCTTGTAACCACTAGGATCTACCATACTTTGAAGTGTTCTACCAAGATCTAACAACCAAACTCCCTCCCCTACATAAAAAGCATTTAGGCCAGCACTCAAAGAGGAAGAGAACCAGAAATTTCAACCATACAACTCAAGCAAACAAGGCAAGGAACAACTTTAAAACCAAAAACTTACCTTGGATCTCACTTGTATGCTTAAAGTTGATGCCTTTCTCCTTGGTTCTCCCTTGAACTCTCTCTTTTCCCTTTTCTTCTTGCTTGGCCGAAACATTGATCAAACTTAAGGGGGAAGGATGAGCTCAATCAATGTACACAAAATATCCCACCAACCATCATTAACGTTATGCCATGTGTCAAAAGCCTACTTAGTCTTAATCCTCTCTCTTAATTAACTTAAATCATAATGTAATTAAATTCCAAAATCAAGATCCTCTCCATTGGTAGCTTGACACTTGGAAAGCTTTAATTACATCCATTGAAGGCTTGACAAGTGGCAACTTATCGGCTAAGCAAAGTGCAAGACTTTGATTAACACTTTATCAGTGTACTTTTATTCCGGGTTTAACTTCTTTTCTATAATTACTGTCACACCTTACTATCAAATCTACTTCATATTTAATTAAAACTATTTTAGACCACATTAGATGGTCTTGGTCTTAAAAAAATTCATGAAAAAAGCTGATTTTTCGGATTTTTACTGTTTAACAGGTAAAAATCCAATTTTCCGGCCTAACTTCAAAAATTCATAACTTAATCTAGAAAAATCATAATGGAGTGGTTCAAAATTCTATAAAAATATCCTTGAATCATCTTTCAAGAAAAAATAATCTTACAAACCAATTCCATTTGAAAAAGTGTCAGGTTTTTGTGAAATTCACCTCTATCTATTTGGCAAAAATCCTTTTTCCAGGTTCTGAACCTTAACTTTGAAAAATCATTAAAAATCATGTAGTTGGCCATTTTTAATGTGCTACCTGTTGTTTTGAATCTCAGGATGTGAAATTTAAGTATACCAAATTTTGTGCAGGAATTCATTCGGTAACTAAATAAAATGTGGCTCTAAACTGATGTCCTGCTTAGGAATTACAGCACCAACCATTGATACTTGTACATAACCAAATGTCCACGAATTTTTATGGTGTGGCACCATAATTTAGCCTCCAATTTGTAGCTTGCTCTTGGGAGTTTCAAGCCCTAAAATGTTAGATTATATTTGGGGGATGAGATTTTAAGAAATCCCAGTAGCAAGATCAATCAACCAAAACATTAACATGCATCAATTACAAGCATTTCAACCTTTTGCTATTAATAGGAAACTACTTTACCTCATACATGTAGCACTCTAACATGCAATAGCCAAGGCACATAAAGCAATGAGTATAGCTACACAATCATCATCATCATCATTTAGTTCAACCACATAATAGCACATGAAATTGCATAGCAATCAATGCAACACTCAACATTAAGGTTAATTAAATCTTACTACCTTAATCCAATGCTCTTTGATTTTCTTGTTCTTCCTTTCTTGCTTCCACAAATGCCAAACCCTAACATGGAAATCCACAAAAAGGGCAGCAAGAATCATCAGCCATTCCTCATAAAAATCAATAACATAATTCAAGTAACTCCTAAACCCCTTAAAGCTTCAATCTTTATTCTTGAATTTTTAGAGTTGGTTTTCATAAACCCTAAAAATTTCCTCTTGACTCCTTCCTACATGATTTTTCATGTAGATTCCAAATATCTACTTCGATTTAACAAAATAAATTTCCTTCTTTTAGTTTCAGCTTGACTGAACCATTAGGGTTCCTGATAAAGCCCAATTTTTATATATTTTATCCCACATTAATTTAGGATTTAAATGATAATTTTGAGCTTAATTAGATTTTTTATGCATTATTGAATTAATTGGTTGATTTTTGGATTTTGCATAAAAATTGAGATTTTGGATTAAAAATATAGATATTTTGTGATTTCCTATTTTTGACTTGGAATTAATTTTTCCTATTTCTTTGAAAACAAGTCTCATATTTTTAGAAAGATTATTTTTAGAAAGTTTTGCAATTTCTTGCCTAATTTTTGTGCACATCTAATATTTAATTTTGATAGAGATTATATTATATTTGGATATAATCTACATTAATAGATGCACTTAAATTCTTGTAGATCAAGAAAGAGCATATGGGGAATCCAATGGTGCAAGATTATTTCTTGGGATTTAAGCACAATCCAATGGCTAATATCAAGTGGGTCAATTAATTACCAATGGGCTTGAGCTTTGGATTCAGAAAAATTTCCTTTTCTCCCATCAAAATATTTTCCTTATTTGAGGGGACAATTCAACGCCTAAGGAGACCTCTTCTCCATTCTGCATTGACTGACGTACGGACACCAATTTTCAACGTCAATTCCTTCTTTCACCGTGATCCGTCCAGCCTGATGCCTTGCACCTCATAATTCATTCATCCCATAGTCACCAAAGGGGAACAATACGTTCTTTGATTCCCATCTCCACATCATCATCAACTTTCATCAAGTTATGGCCGTAGCATCAAACAATTTTGGAGGAGGAGATAATAACATGGAAGCTTAAGCTTCTTTGGGAGGCAACTTGGGAGGAGCATGGAAAAGACTTGAGCCTTGGGCTAGCACTTGAAGACCACAAGGGAGTGATACTCCATTTATCTTTTTAATTCAAGGACTTGAGATTATTTAGTTTTAAATAATTTTAAGTTGTATTTTTGTTGAGACAATTTAGTTCTAGATTGTCAATTTTATTCTTGGATTAAATTGATATTTGGATCTTATTTGTGCCAAGATACTTGTTGGAATTTATGTTTAGAACCTTTGCATTGTTGATTGAATTTATAATTGAGTTTTCATTATGAGTTTAATTATCAATGTGGTTTGAATTGCAAAATTTGGGTTCTTTTGCCTCTTAATTGTTTAATTAAGTTGATTAATTGTCTAGTTGTTTAACTGGATGATTTCAAACATAATTTCCAGAATTCATTTGAGATATCTTCATTGGTTTTAATAAGCTTAATTGACCAACCTTATACTGTTATGAGTTCTCTAATGGTTTAAGGGTTTTTGAGATTAAGGGTTCCCTTTATTTCAAGTAGGTAATTAAGTTTATTAATTCCACTCTCTTATCACTTCCCTTTGGTTTAATTAACTGATTAAGGTTATGAAGGTTAAATCCATGCAAATCCTAAGTTGTCCCCTTTACCTTACCTGAAGAGAACTTCTCAATTTTTACTTCTTAATTTTCTTTGCTTTCTGATTAATTTTCTTTATTCATTATTTTTATTTTCCTTCAAAAAACCCCCCAAAAATTGCATTGCATTCATTTAGTTTAATTTAATTTTCATATATATTTTAGGACATTTGCATCTTGCATTTAGAATTAGAATTTTGCATTTTAGTTTAGGTCCAATTTATTGCAATTTTTTTTATCATCTGAATTTTTACCTAAAGAAACCCATAACTTGCTCCTTGGAAGTAATGACCTAGGTCGACCCTAAACTACAAATTAGTTGGGACCTAGTTTAATTGAGTGCTTTGACAACAAAAGGCATCATCAGTTCCTTATCCAAAAATTTCAACTTTGATTCTATGGCTTCCAACACTTGTTCTTTAGGTTTACCCTACACTAGTTTCCATTTTCAGATCTTGCCTTGGCCGAAATGGGTCTCAAGCAACACAACCAAGGAAACACTCCAAAATCAACCTATAACCACTTGTAACCACTAGGATCTACCATACTTTGAAGTTTTCTAGCAAGATTGAACCATGAAACTTCCTCCCCTACCCCATAAGCATTTCAGCCAGCTCCAAATGAAGAGGGAAAACCAGGAATTTCAACCATACAAAGCAATAAAACAAAGCAAGGAACATCTTAAGACAACTTACCAAGCTTGGATCTTAGTTGGAAGATCAAATATGCTTGCTTTTTGCTTGATTTCCCTTCAAGCTCTCTCTTTTTCCCTCTCTTCATGCCTTGGACGAAATATGATCTGATTTAGAGGGAGGAAAAGCTCTTTAATGTTCACAAAATATCCCACCAACCATCATTAATGATTTGCCAAGTGTCAAATGCTTACTTAGTCTTAATCCTCTCTCTTAATTAACTTAAATCATAATGTAATTAAATTCCAAAGTCAAGATCCTCTCCATTGGTGGCTTGACACTTGGAAAGCTTTAATTTCCATCCATTAAAGGCTTGACAAGTGGCAACTTATGGGCCAAGTAAAGTGCAAGATTTTCCTTCTTGCTTTTATCGGTGCACTTTTACTCCGGGTTTAACTTCTTTTCTATAATTACAGTGCTCTGGCCTCTGTAATTATTTTCTATCAGATCCATAAATTATCCTCCTCATTTTTATCTTCCCAAAATGCCCTCTTTGTCTTAAATTTAATTTCCCAATGATTAAATAAAAAGGAAAACTATTTTCCTTCTCTTTAGTGATTTTTCCTCTTTTCAAAGCAATTAGGAAAAATCTTGGATGCTTGAGGGTCTTCTTTTAATTTCATAATCTCTAATAATTCCTTGGGATATCATAGGAATTTTCTTCAGATTTTATTCGCCTTAAAAATATTTATTTGGAATTTTCCAAATAAAGGACCTTAAACTAGCTTAAATCGCCCTTAAATTCCTTTGTAATTTCTCTAAGGGTAATTTAGTCATAAAACCAATTTTATAATCCCATATAATTCTCAAAGAACATTGTCCTTATTTTTTCTTAATTTTCTGAGACTTGTAAATATTTTTTCATAATTATTCTTGACCAATTTTTCTTAATTAGTCAAACTTTTCATAATTGGCATGGAAAAATTATAATAATTATTTTCTACCAAAATTCTTCTATTTCTCCTTGTCATTTTTGACCCTTAATTATTTAGGAATATCCCTATTTCTAAATGCCATATTACTGGATGTGACAATTACAGTACTCTGGCCTCTGTAATTATTTTCTGTCAGATCCATAAATTTTATCTTCCCAAATTGCCCTCTTTGTGTCAAATTTAATTTCCCAATAATTAAATAAAAAGGAAAACTATTTTCCTTCTCTTTAGTGATTTTTCCTCTTTTCAAAGCAATTGGGAAAAATCTTGGATACTTGAGGGTCTTCTTTTAATTTTATAATCTCTTATAATTCCTTGGGATATCATAGGAATTTTCTTCTGATTTTATTCTCCTTAAAAATATTTATTTGAAATTTTCCAAATAAAGGACCTTAAACTAGCTTAAATCGCCCTTAAATTCCTTTGTAATTTCTCTAAGGGCAATTTGGTCATAAAACCAATTTTATAATCCCATATAATTCTCAAGAAACATTGTCCTTATTTTTCCTTAATTTTCTGAGACTTGAAAATATTTTTCCATAATTATTCTTGACCAATTTTCCTCAATTAGTCAAACTTTTCATACTTGGCATGGAAAAATTATAATAATTATTTTCCACCAAAATTCTTCTATTTCTCCTTGTCATTCTTGACCCTTAATTATTTAGGAATATCCCTGTTCCTAAATGCCATACTACTGGATGTGACATTTCTCCCCCTCTAAATAAATTTCGTCCTCGAAATTTGAAGCGTATTTCATTGGAATAGTTTAGGATACTTTTCCTCTATCTTAGTCTCCATCTCCATTGTAACTTCTTTCAGTATAAGACCTTTCTAGACAACCTCGACTAGTGAAAACTGCCTGTTTCTCAGCTGTTCGACTTTCTGATCAATGATTCACTCTAGTCTGATCTTAATTTCTTAAGCTTTAGGGATCGACCAACCTCTGTTGTTGGTTACACTTTAATCACCAACCTCAATCTTTAATGGTCTCCTTTAGTGTCTGAGTAGCTCTTTTGTCTACTTTGAGCCGTTAGAAGTCTTAACCGAATAACTTTAATCTATTGGAAGTCTGATCCACTATATTAGGACCGTACTTACTTCCTTTATTGAGCTCTATCCAGTACAAGGAAGATCTACACTTCCTCCCATAGAGTGCTTCATATGGCACCATTCAAAACACTTGCATGCAAACTGCCATCTTAAGCAAATTCGGCAAATGGTGAGTACATATCCTAGTTACTGTCGAAATCAAGCACATGTGCATGTAGCATATCTTCTAACATCCATATCATTTTTTTTCTGTGTCTGCCCATCCATCTTAGGATGGTAGGCTATACTGAAGTTGAGAGTAGTGTCCATTTCTTTCATAAGGACCTCCAAAACTTCAAGCAAATCTCGGGTCTTAGTCTGAAACCATACTACTTAGGACACTCGGTAGCCTAACAGCTTCCTCAACTTTCATCTTCCATTATCTGCTAGACTTAGTACATTCTTGCCAACATAGCTAACATTTCTAGCTTTTGCACTTTCTCACATTCTTCTCAGGGTCACCCTTCCTTGGGCTACTCTTTCCTGAAGCACTTAACTAAACAGTGCTGACTAGGAACTAAGGCATTGATTCTGATAAGTTCAACCCTGGTACTTTGCTGTCTTAGCCCCGTTCCTAATCTATCTTTAGTCAGGTCTTTTTAACTTATATTCTTTTCTCTCGCCCGATCTTAGGGTTTATTTGTCAATACTCCTCCTGTCTCTGTATCGCATGGGTTTTTCCTACATCTGGAGCTAGTCTGAATGTCTCTTTTTCAGGTCTTATGGCTCTAACTCCTATAACTTTGACTTTCCTCTATTAATCAGAAGGAAATTGGATCCATCCTAATTAATGATAAGGTTTTCTGGAAGGAAGTTGTGGGTACTCTCTCGGTATCGGTTTACAACTGAAGGAGGTTTCCAAATCCTCAACTCATCCCTGGTCCTTATCTTCCTAAAGTGGTACCATGCTCTTAAGATCTCTGGGAGACTTTTGACCATAGGACTAAGTATAGTCACCTCCTCTCAATTAGTCACCTAACTGATAATTCTCCAAAATTGTTCCAAAAACAAATACCATTCTCTTAGACTTCATGTCAATTCCCTAGGGTACCTATTTGTCTCTTTAGGTGCCTAAGCCAATCTGTCTTAGGAGTTCTCTTATTCATTCAGCTGCTCTTACTGTCTCTTATTGTTTTAGAACGTTACAGAGAGAGAACTTATGCAACTTTTCTTTCCTCTACTTTACCTTTCGGTAGGAGCATACTCTAACATGTATAATGTCTGGTGTTTCAAATGTAAGGAGTGCAAGCTCTTACTGGTTGCTATGTCTGTAGCGTGCCAACGAGGCATCTCATTCCTAAAAAGGAAGCCCCTCCTTCTGTTCGCAGTTGCTTTTGGAAGTCATAGGGAGAGGACTTTAAGGTTTTTCTTCTTTCTACTTATTCTAGTACTCTGCTAAGCTTAGATACATCTAAGCCTAGCCTTGTTCTTAGGTAGTCATACTTCTATTGGGTAAGATCAACTCCGCTTGCCTTGCCTCGGCTGCTTCCCTTTCCTGCTCAAATAGGGTATCTTGCTCCATCTTGAGCAACGTAAATTCTAATCTGGAGGACCAATTCCTACCCTCTCTAGGAAAACTCCTAGCCAAGACCTTATCCCCTGACAAAGGGTGCCTCTCAACCTAAACTCCAAGCAACTGAGTATCTCTTAACATTAAGGGGAACATGCTAATCTCTAAGCTAGTTCCCTACATAACTATCTATCTTGTCCTCTTCTCCTTGATCCTTAAGACATTTCACTAGGGCTCTCCATCTTGACTTCACTATCTCAAAGTTCCTATTCATCTATTCTGGGACTTGAGATAGCCACTCTATCATGGTGCCCTAGCCTTACGAGGCTGTAAGAGTTTGTCTAGCTTAGGTTGCCACTTACACCTTCTTAATGGTGTAAAGACTCAACCCCTAACTGTCTCGTTCAACTCCTCATCATTACTCTTCCTCTTGAGGGGGAATCTGATAACTCTAAATAGTGGCTACTGCTCTCTTCCTGACTTCTATTTATCTTACTCTCTGCGACCTATAAAAGTCGTTATGTCTTGTTGAGATACCACCTCAACCTCTGAGAGTTATTGTGTTCATCTGTCATGACCAGAACCCTTGTTTGCAACGATAGAAGTTACCACCTCCCTTAGTAATCACTCTGTATTCGTCCATCGCCACTAATTCTCTTGGTTTATCATGACAAAACACACTTTTCTGTTAACCTCTGATAGTCTCTCGTAGCTTCATTCATCATACTATTTCCTGTTTGGGCTTCCGTGATGAAGTTTAACTTAACTTTCGGATTTACTCCATTTCTCTTGGGGGTAAGATCAGGGTTTTGTCCTTGCCATTATGGGAAGATAATCAATTCGATCCCATCATCACATCAACTTCATAGAAGGCATACATATCAAGTCTAAGGCAATACAATAGTGCTCATAACCAAGCTGAGTCTTCTAAAACAATTTACGAGACAAGGAAATGACTAGTACTCGAATCAAACACTGCAATCACGGGGTGGTTATTAATAATGATCATGCCTTAGATCATTTCCAAAGACTTCCGAGTTTCTTTCCTGTGATGAGAAATACTCGTTCTCAGGGGCGCGGCCTTGCCTTTTCTATACTCAGCGGACATTCTCTTAAGAAGTGTCCAGGTTTACTGCAAGTATAGCAGACATTCTGTCTGGCCATATATGGTTTGTTACCGTGGTTCTTACCACAGGTTGGGCATTCTTTGCCATTTGAGGGCTTGCCTCCCTTCTTACTCTTTTGCTTGTCCTATAGTCTCTTTTACTTTCGTTCGCATCAAAAGAGGTGCCACCCTGATCTCCCTTCTCTAACTTGGGAGTAGGCATCAAATGATGGTTCAAGCTGTTCTCCATAATTTGGCAGGCCTCAACTGCCTTGTTAAAGTGTTCGAACTGCCTGGGAATAATCATCTCCCTTAAGGACTACTTTAGTTCTCTGACTATCTTTTTGGCCATCTACCTTTCATCATCTCAGTAACGTAGGTAACTGAAGTAGTGGGAAAGACATCTAAACTTAGCTAAGTACCCATCAAAGGACTCGTTATCCCTCTGCTTCAGGGTTAGGAATTCTGCTTCCTTTTCGTCCCTGGCTGTCCTTGAAAAATATTTCTCATAGAATTACTCCAGGAATACTTCCCATTTCGCTCTCGTGTTCTGAGCATCCAGAAGAATCTTGGCATTCTTCCACTAATGATCGGCATCCTTTTCTTAGCTGGTAGATAGCCATTTGGGCTTTCCACTTAGTCGGACACTCCAGAACTTGAAAATCATGATCCAGTCCTCTGCTGCTTGGATGTCAATCACTCCATCGAAGGATGGCAGATTGTGCTTGCAAAAGCATGTCATCCACTATTAGATGCTATCAGGGTCTACTGTTGGCATTGCCGATCTAGGCAATTATTCTGTTGCTTGCGCTGCTGAGCTTTCTTCCTCTGGCTGCCTCCTGTCGAGGTTAGCCACTACCGTTGCTACTATTACGGCGCCTCTTTCTTGTTCCTGGTTAGCTTGTGCCACCCTCAACCCTTCAATAGCCTTTTATTGCGGTTGTAAGTAAGCATTTTAAAATTAATCATATTGGATCAAGATAGACCCTTACGTCGTGTCCTGAGGGTCTCTCCGGCAAAGCGTTTCATCAGGTTCTAACCAATAAGCTAACTAAACAAATAGCATATCCGAGGAACAAGAAATAAACAACATGCTTGGATTTCATTTAACAACATATGCACTCATAATACATCATTCAAGCATCAGTCATCAGTCACAGCAATATAGTTTAACATACATAGCCATCAACCATGCTAGACTAACCTACTATGGTTAACTGTAGCAATACAAGTCCTGCATCAATTTTACGAGGATCTGACTATCTAAAAATAGTGAATCTTAACAAAGTTTTCAAGGTGCTAGATGTAATACTCAACACCTAAATCCACTATCTAATTCAGATGACAGAACTCATATACCCAGAAGGGTAAATATGGAAGCATGTCTGTCATTGTAAAAATCTAGTCCTTGGTGTCTAGATAAGGGTTACCCAGTCCATGAGTCTGATATGACACCTTTACTCCCTGAAGGTATTCTAGGTAGATGTTCGGGTTTTGCTCATCCTCATTTTTCCTGATGTGTCGACCCGAGAATTCCAACTTCTCTCTCAGCTGATCCTGACTACGGATCTTAGGCTCAGTTGGAACAGGGGGATAGGTACTCTAGGTGTTAGGGGTATCCCTAGCTTGGTACTAGGTCCGAGGATGTCACTTGGGTGCACACTTGGGCTAACAAGCTGTCCGTGAGACTGAATGTCAAAACTAGAATCCACTGGTTCTTGATACATATCAATTGTGAGATCCACTGGTTCTTGATACATATCAGTTGTGGGATCCACCGGGTTACTGGGTCTAGGAAGGTTCATTAAATCCTTAACAGTAACCCCTAAAAGGTTAGCCCCATGCTCTTGATAATTGTTAGACTCCTTTGTTGAGTATCCTGGGCTAGTAGTCCCCATAGTCCATCCCATCGGATCCTCTGTGGTGAGATTGGTCATGTTAACATCCTAATCATTGACCGACTTCTCAGATCTTGTGTCCCAATCCATTGCGTTTTCCATCATAACTCTTGCAACAATATGTCAATTTTCCTTTTAATTGACATATTAACTAAGCAGAGCGTTGTATCTCATGCCAGAACCTCCGCTCTGATACCAAAAATGTCGCACCTTACTTTTGGATCCACTTAAGATTTAGTTAAAATCATTTTAGACCTTATTGGATGATCTTGGGCTCAAAATTTCTGAAAAACGCTTATTTTCGGATTTTTACTGTTCATCGGGTAAAAATCCAGTTTTCTAGCCCAACTTCAAAAATTCATAACTTAATCCAGAAAAATCAAAATTGAGTGGTTCAAAATTCTATAAAAAGCTCCTTGAATGATTTTGCAAGAAAAAATAATCTTATAAACCAATTCCATTGAAAAAAGTGTCAGGTGTTTGTGAAATTCACCTCTGTCCATTTGGCAAAAATCCTTCTTACAGATTCTGAACCTTAACTTTGAAAAATCATTAAAAATCATATAGTTGGCCATTTTTAATGTGCTACCTACCAATTTGAATTTCAGGATGTGAAATTTAAGCATACCAAATTCTGTGTGGAAATTTATTCAGTAACTAAATAAAACATGGCTCTAAACTGACGTCCTGCTTAGAGATTACAGCACTAACCATTGATACTTATACATAACCAAATGTCTACGAATTTTTTTATGGTGTGACACCATAACTTAGCCTCCAATATGTAGCTTGCTCTTGGAAGTTTTAGGCCCAAAAATGTTAGATTATATTTAGGGGATGAGATTTTAAGAAATCCCAGTAGCAAGATCAATCAACCAAAACATTAACATGTATCAATTACAAGTATTTCAACCTTTCGCTATTAATAGGGAACTACTTTACCTCATACATGTAGCACTCTAACATGCAATAGCCAAAGCACATAAAGCAAGGAGTATAGCTACACAATCATCATCATCATCATCATTTAGTTCAACCATATAATAGAACATGAAATTGCATAGCAATCAATGCAATACTCAACATTAAGGTTAATTAAATCTTACTACCTTAATCCAATGCTCTTTGATTTTCTTGTTCTTCCTTTCTTGCTTCCACAAATTCCAAACCCTAACATGGCAATTCACAAAAAGGGCAGCTAAATCATCAGCCACTCCTCATAAAAATCAATAACATAGTTCAAGTAACTCCTAAACCCCTTAAAGCTTCCATCTTTGTTCTTCAATTTTTAGAATTGGTTTTCATAAACCCTAAAAATTTCCTCTTGACTCATTCCTACATGATTTTTCATGTAGATTCCAAATATCTACTTGGATTTAACAAAATAAAATTTCTTCTTTCAGTTTCAGCTTGGCCGAACCACTATGGTTCACTTCCCAAAAATTACAACTTTGATTCTATGGCTTCCAACACTTGTTCTTTAGGTTTACCCTATACCATTTTCCATTTTGAACACAATGGAATCCTTAAAACTTTGAAAAACTCATCCTAGGGTTCAGATCTTGGTTTGGCCAAAATGGAACTCAAGCAACATAGCAAAGAAAACACTTCAAAATCAACTTACAAACTCTTGTAACCACTAGGATCTACCATACTTTGAAGTGTTCTACCAAGATCTAACAACCAAACTCCCTCCTCTATATAAGAAGCATTTCAGCCAGCACTCAAAGAGGAAGAGAACCAGAAATTTCAACCATACAACTCAAGCAAATAAGGCAAGGAACAACTTTAAAGCCAAAAACTTACCTTGGATCTCACTTGTATGCTTAAAGTTGATGCCTTTCTCCTTGGTTCTCCCTTGAACTCTCTCTTTTCCCTTTTCTTCTTGTTTGGCTGAAACATTAATCAGATTTAGGGGGAAGGATGAGCTCATTCAATGTACAAAAATATCCCACCAACCATCATTAATGTTATACCATGTGTTAAAAGCTACTTAGTCCTAATCCTCTCTCTTAATTAACTTAAATCATAATGTAATTAAATTCCAAAGTCAAGATCCTCTCTATTGGTAACTTGACACTTGGAAAGCTTTAATTACATCTATTGAAGGCTTGACAAGTGGCAACTTATGGGCCAAGCAAAGTGCAAGACTCTGATTAACACTTTATCGGTGCACTTTTATTCCAGGTTTAACTTCTTTTCTATAATTACAGTACTCTGGCCTCTGTAATTATTTTCTGTCAGATCCATAATTTTTATCTTCCCAAATTGCCCTCTTTGTGTCAAATTTAATTTCCCAATAATTAAATAAAAAGGAAAACTATTTTCCTTCTCTTTAGTGATTTTTCCTCTTTTCAAAGCAATTGGGAAAAATCTTGGATACTTGAGGGTCTTCTTTTAATTTTATAATCTCTTATAATTCCTTGGGATATCATAGGAATTTTCTTCTGATTTTATTCTCCTTAAAAATATTTATTTGAAATTTTCCAAATAAAGGACCTTAAACTAGCTTAAATCGCCCTTAAATTCCTTTGTAATTTCTCTAAGGGCAATTTGGTCATAAAACCAATTTTATAATCCCATATAATTCTCAAGAAACATTGTCCTTATTTTTCCTTAATTTTCTGAGACTTGAAAATATTTTTCCATAATTATTCTTGACCAATTTTCCTTAATTAGTCAAACTTTTCATAATTGGCATGGAAAAATTATAATAATTATTTTCCACCAAAATTCTTCTATCTCTCCTTGTCATTCTTGACCCTTAGTTATTTAGGAATATCCCTATTCCTAAATGCCATATTACTGGATGTGACATCTTCAAACTTAGTTTTTTATCAATTTATATTATATTTAACTGAATTAACTTTGTTAAATTCGTTTTATTGTCATAGGCACTCAGTAGGAAGAACAAGCAAATATCTGAGCTGAATGTGTACCCACATACCATGTCTCGTGCAGGGTATGGTGGGTTAGAAAGAAGTATGATGGAGAAGCGGCAAAAGAGTGCAAAATGGTTGCTGCTTCAGATCCTACTCGAGTCATTCCACCTATCAACCGTCCTTCTCGCCAAGAAAAATGGAAGGCGGGGAGGATTAAAAGGGGTGAATATCTCACTCTAGAGGCTGCTGTTGTTGCTAAGAAAATTGTAAGTAATATTAGCATTATGCTTCATTAATTGTTTTTTAATTATGTTAAATTGAAGTTGTTATTTTAATGTTACAGGCTACACTTGAGGAGCAATTATCCCAAGGTATATTTGTTCCTTATGGGCGGATGGATATCTTGGTCACTACTATTGGAAAGGCTGACCATCCTGACAGAGTCAGAGGGGCCCCTAAAGGAATTGGCATCAAACAATTTTTTGGTCCTGGTTCTCAAAAAGTATTGGATCATCCTCTGCTGACATGGTATCTAAAGAGGAACTCGACCGCCGATTACAGGAAGAAACGGAAAGAGTTCGAGTTCAACTCAGTGAAGAACACAAGGCAGAGATACAAAATATGCGTGAGGAGTTTGATGCCAAGTTTCAACAGGCAATGATGATGATGGGCACGACCAGATTCCAGATGCCCCGAGTGTCTAAGCTGTCACAGGTAATAAAGGTTCATTTCATCAATTTAAACTTATATAGTGTGCCTTAAGTAATTTCTTCTTATATTTCAGGGTTCACCTATGATGAAAAGTGGGAAGGGCAGTAATAATCAGACACAACAGCTGACATTATCTGACCCTAACCCTAGCCCTGACCCTATCCAAGACAATGGAACACTGTGTTCTCTCTATGTCGACATTAATGGAGATTCGACATTTCATATTGCTAATGGTTGAGTATTCTCGGGCTCAACGATCCACGGGAAGAAAGTTCCAGTAGATCAATCAAGGGTGACGGTGGATAAAATCTGTAGCAGTCAAGGTGATACACTAGTGCCCATCCCTGCTGATGAGGTTCACCTACTGGTTCAAGCTAAAGGAAATTTCATTCTGTGGCCAAAATGACTTATTGGAAAGCCTACACCATCGAAGAAGGCGACAACGAAGAAGACGGCAAGTAGCACTTCAGAACCTGTCCTGCTGCCTCTTCTTGCTGATATTAGGGTTATGTATGGGAGTTTGGAGCTTCTTCATAGCATGGTAACAAATATGGAAAACTCTCTTACTTATAATATGCCGCTGGGAATTGTGGGTTCGGATGTCACATACCAGTTCACTATTGACAAGAAGGACCTCATTCAGTTCCTCAACTTTGAGGAGTTTGATATAGTCTTTATACAGCTGGCTATTTTGTAAGTTATAATATCATTTTCTTTTTTGTATTATACTTATGCATATTCTAATATTTCTTATTTGAACAACAGGCATTTTGCTGGAGTCTGTAGGCAGGTAGGACTTGAGGACACATATGGCTTTATATGTCCTCAAAAGGTATAAAAAATAGCCAATACTATGGAAGCCAGGTCGATCTACATCATGACCGCAATGACTCAGTTGAAAAAGAAAATATATTTTGTACCTTATGTGGAAAGGTAAGTATATTATTATATTTGAGATACACTTGTTATATATGTAGGATTATAATTAACATGGTTCATATTTTGTAGTTATCATTGGACTTTAATTGTTTGCGCCCCTTTTGATAACAAAGCCTACTGGTTCGATTCCCTCCGTTGAAGTCCAACCGAAGAAACCAAAGATGTCATTGACACGTTAGTTTTATGTCTATATATT